>NW_026516100.1:0-2814 GCF_023601865.1 Aspergillus affinis | reverse complement strand
CTGCAACTCATATACATGGATACACATATGTTGTTGCTTCAAAAGGACGATCAAAGACTGAACTAGAACAGATTGTTTATGACGTAAGTGTTTAATAAGTGCTTAAAGACTGATTACCAAGTAGTTAGTTACTTAGGACTCGATTACTAAGTACTTCTAGATTCAATATGCGAAGAAACAGCCCTTTAGACACAAGAAAAGACCAGTTTATTGCCCATTTCTTGGATGTCGCGTTGAGAGATAGACTTGAAAATGCTCTAGAATCTATGCATGTGAATTTCTTAGTTCATTTTTACAATCTTATCATTATACTTCTGTCAATGAGGCTATGTAGCAGGAGATTCAAAACTCTCAAAAAGACATTCAAATCTTGGAAACTGATTTGGGCAAGAGAAATGCATACAGGTATGATTTTGAATACTTATTAAGTGCTTAGGAACCGTTTACTAAGCAGTTATAGCTATTATCGATTAAAAATTACTTTTTTTAAGAAGGGTTATGCTTGCCTTGATTATCTTCCTACTTACAAACCAGTATTCAAAAGATATCTTTACAAGGTAAGTTTCCTAGTACTTAATAAACGGTAAGTAAGTGCTTATCTTTTATTTTAGAATATTTACGGAAAACATGCACCTTATATTGGATGTATAAACGGTTTATCTAATTTCTTGTCTAAACATCATCAAGGGACTATTTAAGGTCATACAGTTATAGATTTTCAGTTCTTGAAGAGACTTTTTAACGAAAAGCTTTTACTACCAATTGAAGAATGTGGTATTTTTGAACCATTATCTTTACGACGGCAATACTGTGATAAGTGCTTAGCAACTGCTAGTCAGATACCTGATAACTGATTTCTAGTTATGTAAAGATCGAGATTATCCTCAAGGATCAGGGCAATTAAAATATACATATTGTAATGTTGTTTTCAATGCTTTAATTCCAGTAGATTTAGATCAGTGCTTATATATTCTGTTTATATTTTAGGGTATTCATAAATACCTACTACCATTACTGAGTAAGGCTCCAGAGAAAATCTTAAATGGAATAAAGAACGTAATTCAACAGATTCAGATCGAATATCGACAATTATCCAGAAGGAGCGGTTACTTTTATATTCTAATAGTCAGGATATCAATGATCTTATCTTCCTTCAAAATGTTAACCTAAGCATGAGAGTAAGTACTTTTCAAATACTTAACTAACAGTAAATAAATGCTTATTAAGTGTTTAGGATTACATTTAAGAACAATACCATGATTCTTACGGTACAATGGTTCTCTGTGATTTTAAAGAGCAAATCCAGCTTTTGTTTCAGCTTACTTCTTTTGAAGTAGATATGTCCTATAAGCGCATTCAGTCAAAGGATCTTAACGAGATTCTTTTCGCAACATTCTTGCTAGATCAATGCAAAAGTAAGTGTTACTTTAATACTAAAAAACTGTTTTATAACTAACAATTAACTGCTTGATAACTAGTTATTATCTTATTTCGGGTTTTTACAAGTTAAGATTCCACTGACGGCTATTATTTACTTTTTAAACGAGTTTTTGAACTTGTTAAGAAAGTAGTACAGAAACCAATTCTTTTTGATCCAATCCATGGGTCTGGAATCTTTGGTATAATTGTTGACATGGATCCAAAACAATATACTGGTAAGTACTTTGTAATCAGTTCCTAAGCACTTGTTAACTATTTAGGCCTTGATCAATATCTTTCTGAAATTGATCCCCAACACCGGGATGTTACATGGCAACTGCAATATATAATTCTATTTTGCAGAGTCCATTTTCAACGGTCAATTTTTAAGGCTATTAGAACAAGAAGCCAAGGTACTGCTCTTTGGAGTCGTATAATAAGTCTATTAGACAGTCAATTAGAGGAAGACTATAATACTTTATTGGACTTATTAATAAGTATTTAAGCATTCAAGAAGTACTCCTCAAGTACTTACTAACTAGTTTCTAGAGTATGAGGATGTAAACGTTCAAAATTGGGCGATACAGAAAAAGAGTTCTATTATCAAAACAGGGCTGAATCAGGCCTGTTCCAAAATTTAGCCTTATTACTTTAATCTTTTGCGCAATCATATAAATGCTGTTGAACAGTCTCATCAAAAGTTATATGCATCTAAAAAGTATTTAACTTTAGTTAAAGCAGTTAAAAAGTATATTTTAACTGCTTGTTAAATACTTCTCTAGCACTTATTAACTGCTTATGAAATATTTTGCTAATATTATCTAGCTCTTTTAAACTGGATAAAGATAATATTTTCCAATATGATCATTTTAAACAGTTCAATGTCTATCATTTATATCGAACTTTAAATATGGAAGCCAATTATCTTCGTCATATAAGTCGGAAAAGTAAGTTTTTTAATTGATTCTAAGTTACATTTTTATAGGTTCCTCTACAAATACTGATTAATATCAGGAAATTACAAATGTTAAAGACCAGCTTCATTACATTCTTTTAATAGTTAAACAGCTGAATAACAAGAGCAACTATCCGAAAGAAATGCAAGGTCAAGATTATCTTCCCGGTTATCATTACAGAACAGTAATAATAAGTAAATTTATAAGTACTTAATAAGTAGCTATTAAGTGCTTACTTATTACTAGCTCAAGGAGATCTACCTCCAATCTTTATCGTGTTGCATCAGCAAATATTCTAACTTTAAAACAAAGACGCCAGGAGCTTGAGCTTCGAAAGCTTAAAGAAGATATCCGATTGTAATAACTCGAGAATGAGAAATTAGAGCTAGATCTTATAGAGAGACGGCGTCGTATCCAGGAATCTGAATAAAGCAATTCA
>NW_026516099.1:0-2816 GCF_023601865.1 Aspergillus affinis | reverse complement strand
CCCCCCCCCCCCCCCCCCCCCCCCCCCCCCCCCCCCCCCCCCCCCCCCCCCCCCCCCCCCCCCCCCCCCCCCCCACATCGGCAGGGCAAAATATACGGACCCCACCGTCATTCCCGAGCTAAATTGCTTATTCGGAATGGCTGTCAGAGATCAGACGACACTCAGATCGTATACGTCCGCATTTACAAGCAGATCTTCCATTTCGGGACCGAAGCTGATGACTTAGGCACCCGTGCTCGTCAAGCAGTCGAATGGATTCCCCCCGAGCTGAAGGCATACAAAGAAATGACGGACAAGCGGTCAAGCGTAAAGCCTCGCCTCCTGGGATGGAGAAGGGAAACGCAGGATATGTCAGGACTTGTTCCCGGCGGATTTCTTGTCTCCCTAGCCTGGGAAGAAGTTCCTGGCATTCAAATTGGTGACGAGTTTGGCTCCGACCCCCTCTGGGCGCTTCATAGAGGCGAACGCGACAGAATAAGAGAGCCTTCAAAGATATGATTCAGTGAGTTGCAGCCCATCCTTCTTTTGCTTTACTTGTAGACTTACTAATGTTGACTACCATTAGGAATGATTTGGTAAAAATTCCCAAGGGTTGCAAATGGGGGGGACGAGATTGGGATGGTGATACTTCCTTCTGGAGTTCTAGCTGGCAAATCGTCTTTGTACGAGAGATGGACCCTGATCTCAAATATGCGTTGTTGAGTAATCATAGCGAGTCGATCTTTCCACGACAGGCGATGATTCAGATGGCGCAAGGCTTAGAGTATACTCCTGTGATTAAACACAGTGACGTTTACAACGGGGTTGGGGAGATAACCCTGAGGCAAGCATTCGCCCATGTGGTCCTCCTGTCGCTGCCGGACCCGCAGCCAGTTCAAGGTGGTTTGCGGGGGCCCTGGACAGCCAATTAATATCAAGATCTTTTATTATCTTAGCGGTCGTATCTGGTTGGTAGGAATTCATAGGGGTCTATATAGGGGTCCTACGATCCACCCCTCGAGAATACACCCACGTTGCACATCTCAACACTAATGATTGATGACATTGAACTAATTTGAACAAGCAATGTTAGTGATATCCCTATCGACAAAATTAATTATCCATCATCGTCGACGAATAAAGCCTAGCTAATATCTCTCTCTTGTTATGATAACCTATTTCCGGCCCAAGACCCGTGTCCACACCCTCCATTTCAATCGAAACTATCCTACCAGAACGATATGCGCGGTACGCGTTCACCAATCTCTGCCTGTGGGATATGAGCAGCAAGGCGCGCACAATCAGAAGAATCATTATAAGTATCCGAACTGTCCAATTCAATCGGTCAACCCATTTTTCCGCCAGTTCAATGTTTGTTGAGCCAGCCGCATCCGCACCTGCATGTTTACATGCAGCTTCCTGAGCCGCTTTCTCTGCTCTCCTCTTACGCTCATTTTTCCCCATCCTTCACAGTATTGTCAAATAGGCCGTGCAGATATAGTGTTCGGTTCGTAAACAGAAATAGAGTGACGAAAATGCTTAACCAGGTTATAATAGACCACTGAACGCCTTGATCGAGACGCACAAGCAGGCCAATGATATCTGCTATGTCGTTGAAAGCGAGGGCGTTAACAACTTGGCGGATGATACGGGGATCGGAGCTGGTGTAGTAGAAGTTTGCGGCGAGCATGTGGAGAATAAAAGAAGATTCGATGGGCTGATAAGGTGAAATAACGGCGTCTGAAGTTGAGATGATGGGGAGTTGGACGAGCAACTGGGCAATGGCGAATTTCATGCGGATAAACCTGTTTGGTACAGTTATAAGTCACTGGTCACAGGAGAAGATTCGATGAGGCGTCTTGAGTACGAGCTTACCAGCAGAGAGGCTCGATGACAGCAAAAAGTATATAAGGCCAGAAAGAAAAGACGGTAAGGCTCATTGCGAAACACTCCAGAGCTCTTGTGTTAAGCTTCAACAGATGGGTGTAAGCGGAAAGTTGAAGAAAGAGGGACAGAATAAGCGACAAAGACAGCGAATGACTGGTGATATTAAGATTGGAATGACAAAGTTAATGGATGATGTGCAGAACGGAGTAAATGTGGTGTGGGGTGAAAGAGAAGTAGTGCCCTCTGGTAAAAAGTAATCCTTTGAAAGATGCGCGCTTTTTCCTTCCTTCCGTTTCAACTGGAAGTATGACTTCCCTTTTGGGAAGGGGCTCCGCGGCACTTGACGTCTATGTTTTTGGGATAAGAAGTAAAACTTGAAAGGCCTATCATACAAATGCTAGGGGCTATGCCTGGATAGAAGGACGTAACATTTGCTGATCTCCTTCAATGACCAAGATCACCTTGCAGGTTTCAGCATATGCAGTTTCAGCTCTGACTTATACCTAGCCAGTCTATCTTCAAACTCCTCGCAGCGACCACTAGTTGAAGAGTCAATTTCCTCTGCTTTCCAGACTCCACAGAATACTCGCCAGCTAGATCGAAAGATACGCAGCCTACAGAATACTCTTAGTGCTAAACGAAAGCTTTCTAGCAGTCCAATTGCTCATATTCAACGTCTTGAAAAAGCTGCGCAGATGGCTATGCATACCAACCTTCTTTTACAGCAAGAAATCAAGAATTGACGAGCTGAAAATGAGCGAAAATACAAAAAGAAGACAAGAAGGCGTGCTATAATAGGGAATGACATCTTTCTATCTGTACAGGAAGGCCAAAATCGTATTCAGCAGCTTGATACGCAGCTTAATGAGCAGATTGATGAGCCTACACCTGTGCCTCGCCAACGCGCTCCACCACGCTGCAGTGGCTGTGGGACAGTTGGACATACAATA
>NW_026516098.1:0-2895 GCF_023601865.1 Aspergillus affinis | reverse complement strand
ACAGTTCCAAGACCCAGAGATATCCGATAGCGAAGACTCAGAACACTGGCCTATGAACGACGAGACGGATGGGTCTCCTAAAGCCATCAGCAAGAAGCCAGATTCACTGGGCGACAACTGGATTCGAATGCCAGGAAGCTTCGACCCACTGAACGAAAATTACGGGACTCAATGGGAAGACCGTGATCCCAACACGGAGGAACTCTCAGAGATACCGGAGACACCCGACGAAAACCTTCACAAACAGACACCCGGTCAGGAGGACGCTGGCAGCACTGACTCGGAAGATGATCAAGTGATCAAGAATACCTCTGATCATAATCAAGCGGAACACAGAGCCTCTGATTGGAAAGGGGAAGACAGCGAAGCCGATCAGCATGTCTTCACTCTACTGAAAGAAATCAGTAACGAGCAATGGAAAGAGAAGTTGATCCAGGACCTAAAGCAGGATCCAACCAAGCTTACAGGGGAACTGCGACGCATTATCTCGCAATGTCCGCACTGGAGGTTGGACTGTTGGAACCCACAGAGAGAGGACTGGGCAACACACAGAGTGAAATGCGCAACAGAACACGCCACAAAATGCAGGATATGTGACCGATGGAATCACGATTACCATCAGGCTCTACAGAAGATGAGCAAACGAACTGGTCACATCAGATCCTTACACGCATGTCGACAAGAGAATTGCGAATGCCTGTATCAGACAACACACGCAACGCATCATTGCTTACTATGGGTTGCATGTCAGGATGACGAATGCAAGGACCCAGTACACGAAACACTGAAGAACATCTCGCAATGCCATATGGTCAAGGAAGGGACAGGATGCCCATGCAGGAAGCCAGGGTGCGCTTGCATTGGATACTCTGCACACCCAGACCACGGAAGAAGACATTGGACAGGATGTTGGGAAGACTATTGTCAAGTTCACTACGACGCGAAGCTTGGACAACATTTCCCACGACAGCCACGAGGGTTAACAGGACCCCGTTGGGCAAACAGTTTATCGGCAACAGCTCAAAAAGGATTGCACCTGAAGTTAATAGCTACAGTTCTGAATCAGAACGCTCGAGTCATGGTGGACTCCGGGGCAACGGGCAACTTCATGGATCCAAGATTTCAGGAACAGCTGAAGATCTTAGGAATAACAAAGGCTACGCCAGAGCCTATCACAGGACTGAACGGTGAACCATTGGGAGGACACCTTACAGTCGAATCAGGACCAGTACCCATGGTTGTAAAGGGTCATTTCGAGTATATAAGTTTCGACGTGACACCTTTGGGACGGTATGACGTGGTGTTAGGGATCCCATGGCTTCGGGATCACAACCCAGAGATTGATTGGAAGACAGAGAGTCTTCAATTCACGAAATGTGAATGCCCACGACAAGGCCAGATGAAGAAGGCATCTGAGGCCAAACGGCGTGCTCAGGGCCAAACGAGCCGAGCTGACGCTAAGAGGTCAAGGGGTGGACCTACCAACACGCTAACTGAAGACGCCGAGCAGGTGGACACTGCGGTCGCAGTTATGGCAGCAACCAAACCCACGGGAAAGGAATGGTTAGCGCGACTTTCTGGTTGGGCACCAGACACACGACAAGAGTACGCCAATACGATGGCTACCACGGAATACAACACGGAACTGCATGAACAGATCGAATCATGGCAAATGGTCGATGCTACAGAATTAGCAGCCAACAAAGAAATACAGCAGTTACCGAACGAATACGAAAGATTTCAGGAACTATTCGAACAACCCGAAAAACCTGAATTACCAGAACACGGAAAACATGACCACCAGATCCCTCTCAAGAATGAAGACAAAGTCGCATGCAGAAAGATCTACCCTATGTCAGAAAAGGAGTCACAGATCTTACGACAGTATATTGAGGAACAACTTGCAAAAGGCTACATCCGACCATCAACATCACCTGCAGGGCACGGAGTCCTGTTCGCACCAAAAAAGGATGGGAGCTTGCGATTGTGCGTCGATTACCGACCATTGAACGAACAAACCATTAAGGATCGACATCCGTTACCGCTCATTGCAGAGATACAGGACAAAATCAGAGGAGCAAAATGGTTCACAAAGTTCGACATTACCGACGCATACAACAGATTGAGAATCGCAAAAGGAGAAGAATGGAAGACGGCTTTCAGGACGAAATACGGACATTTCGAATACTTGGTCATGCCATTCGGGCTAACCAACGCGCCAGCATCATTTCAGCGATTCATCAACGAAGTTTTGGGAGAATTGCTCGACACCTTTGTCATCGCGTACCTAGACGATATTCTGGTATTCTCGAATAACGAAGAAGAGCACATCCGACACGTGAAGCAAGTGCTACGGAAGCTACGCATTGCTAAATTACGACTGAAACTCAAGAAGTGTGAGTTCCATGTCCAAGAGACAGAGTTCTTAGGACACTGGATCACCACCGAAGGAGTACACATGGAGAGAAGCAAGGTCCAGGCAATCAGGGATTGGCCTGTACCCAAAAGCTTGAAAGAAGTCCAACAGTTTACCGGATTGATCAACTATTATCGGAGATTTATCGATGGATACGCCAAATCCATGGTACCGATATTCAACCTGTTGAAACAGAATCAGAAGTTCGAATGGACAACACAGGCACAGCAAGCCTTCGAGGACGTGAAACAGAGAATCACGACCGCACCAATCCTAGTACAGCACGATCCAGAAAAGCTGACTACGATCGAAACCGACGCATCCGACTATGCTATCGGTATGAGAATGACACAACCGGATGAGAACGGCAGAGCCAAACCAATTGCGTTCCATTCACGAAAACTTATTCAGGCAGAAATGAACTACGACATTCACGACAAAGAATTGCTAGCCATAGTGACAGCATTCAAAGTATGGAG
>NW_026516097.1:0-2935 GCF_023601865.1 Aspergillus affinis | reverse complement strand
GTGTTGGCCCAGATCAGAGAAAGGCCTTTTTACGTTATGACAATATGGTTTATACCGATTGGGTTGACTGGTGGCTCCAAACAGACTTCAGACAGAAAAGTAACTTTAAATGGGATACAAACCGCAATGCAGATATCTGGAAACATTTTGATCAGATTGCCTCTCATAAAGATGAAATGCCAAAGGTAATGTATAAATGCTGCACCCGGATTTTAGAATATCCTGCAGCTACTTTACCTAACGGCAAGAGCCTATATGGCACATCAACTTTGTCAAAACATCTCAAGACAGCAAGTTGCTAAAAGGCTAAAGCTAACAGTAAAGAGAATATCTCTCGATTTCTTAAAGCAGAAGTATGTTACTTATCAAGCTTTATTTACCTTATATTGATTATTTTAGGACCGGACAGCTACTACTAAGCCTTTTTCGCAAGCTGCATAAAAGGTTCAGCTTCTACAGTTTCTTACTTTGAATCGTCTACCGTTCTATCTTGTTAAACATCTAACGTTTTATATTCTTATTTAATCAGCATGCTCAGCGCCTTCTTCTCCAGTAATACCTTCTTCGACTACAATTCGGCAACGATTACGGGATGTTATTCAAGATAAATAACGTTTTACCCTTCAAACACTTCCGCCCGGATCAAAGATATCGGTTGCACTAGATTGCTGGATTTCCCCATATAATCAGGCCTTTATGGCAGTCACGGGTTATTTTATTAATGTCAACTGAATATATCAAGAGGTTCTTCTTGGATTCAAGCCATTATATGGCTTACACACAGGTGCAAATCTAAGTGCAGCTCTTCTCGAAACATTAGTTGGCCACAATATCCAAGACCGGGTGTTCGGGATTACAACAGATAATGCAACAAACAATAAAACATTAGTTGATACAATCCAGCAAGCACTCCCTAACAATGCTACTGTTATCTGAATTCCTTGTCTTGCTCATGTGATCTAGCTTTGTTTGAATCAGCTACTTAATCGTTTTAAAGCTGTATCCCAAAACGATGCTGCAGAGACAAAATGGACCGATTAGCAATTATCAGTAACGAAAGCAAATGGAAGATACCAAAAACGCGAGATCTCGGATACATTAAATAAGATTCGCTACCTTGCAATTTACATTCATGCAAGTCTACAACGTCGGGAGACCTTCCTTCAGCTTTAACCTCAAGAACCTAGGCTAGTGCCTATTCAAGACGTCTAAACTCGATGGAACTCGACGTATTTGATGTTTCAACGTGCAAAACGGTTATGTAGCTATTTCAAACCGTTCTGTAAGCAATATAATTGTAAAGAGATATTGCTTAATAATAAAGAATGGCGTTAAATTGATTATCTTCTCTGTATTACGCAGCCATTTTTTGACTATATCACTGAGCTATTAAAGACAAAGGAAGTTACTACGCATCTAGTTTTCAAGCTTTATAACGCACTTTTCGAATATCTTGAGCAATCGATAAGCCAGCTAAAAAAGAAGCGTGTTAGATGGAAACAGCAAATGCTACAGTCACTAAAAGCAGGCCAACAGAAGCTTAATGACTACTACTCTCAAACAGATAGGATGAAAGGACATATCTTTACTATCGATACTATGCTTGTACCAGATAACAAGCTTCAATTCTTCCAGACTGATGATTGGGAACTACATTGGCGTAAAATATATCGCAAATCATTTCAATCAGCATTGCTTCCCTATCAAGAGCGTCTTTCAAGAGATCAAGCTTCGCCTACGCCCCAAACGTTATCAAGATCAACATCAAGGCTTAATAAGATGCTAAGTGGGAATAAGGCTGTAGCAAAACCTATTGGAGATGAGGCTACCCAGTATCTCGATAGTGGTAAATCTGTTAGTTTTAGCTATTAATGTTCTATACTGATTTAATTCTAGATCCAGTGGAAGCTGAGCCTTTCCAATTCTGGCGTAACAATCAATCCCGTTTTTCTGCAATTGCATTACTTGCCCGGGATGCTCTTTCAATTCCTGCAACCGGTACTGATGTTGAGCGGCTTTTTAACACTGCCCGTAATGTCTGCTATTACCGATGTAGCCGTTTGAAGTCGGAGACTATTGAAAAAATTATGCTATTTCTATATGTATCAAGGTTTGATCTTAAGGATACAGAGGCAAAGGAGCTTAAGAAATATTTTACTTTGAATGAGATTGAGACATCAAAGGAACAGAGTAATGAGAATCTGAAGGATGTTAGAGTTAATTTAATTAGCGATAACGAGAAGGAAGAAGAGGAAGAGGAGGAAGATACTGAAATAGTTACTTCCAAAAGTTTCAATGAGTTAATAGATTTTGGTACTGCGAGTGATACTGAAGAGCTCCAGTTACCAGAGAATAGGATTCAGCTACAGACATTTGGAAGGAAACGCAAACATAAAGAGGACAATGACTTTGAGCAGTATTAGAAGAATAGAATCAATTTAACTCGAACCTATCTATATCAATTCTTATTTCTTCTATATGTAACTACAATACCTAAAATTACAGACAAATTTGCATTAATTATGTAGTCACGAGATTCTTCTTTGTTTGTCTTGTTTACACCAATATAGGTACCCATGGGTTACCCATGATGGGTAATGGGTCCTCTTCTAAAACCCATAACCCATCATGGGTCGGAGACTTGGACCCAAAACCCAACCCATCGATGGGTTTTATATGGGTACCCATGGGTACCCATGGGTCCTGCCGAAGTCTACTTGTGAGGATATCTTTTGAATACTGGTTTGCAAGTAGGAAGATGATCAAGGCAAGCATGACCCTTCTTAAAAAAAGTAATTTTTGATCGATAATAGCTATAACTGCTTAGTAAACGGTTCCCAAGCACTTAATAAGTATTCAAAATTATACCTGTATGCATTTCTCTTGCCCAGATCAGTCTCCAAGATTTGAATGTCTTTTTGAGAGTTTTGAATCT
>NW_026516095.1:0-3047 GCF_023601865.1 Aspergillus affinis | reverse complement strand
TGGAAGACATGCAGGCCATGGTAGGTGGTAATAAGATTGAAAGGGCTCGGGCGGCTTGAAACGAAATTTTTCGTGGGATAAAAATTACATGACTGCCAAGCCTGTTTTAAGACGCCCGACCGAAAAATTAACCTCAGGTCATCTGCAACCACTATAGCAACACTATACACTCAATTATTATTTTTATCATTCGATATTTCCCACTCGGTTTTGAAAATCAAGTTATTGATCAATCAATCTATATACTTGACTATCTATCCATTCACTCTCTCACTCACTTTCTACCATGGCAACCCCATTTGATCAAGTCTACGATTCCCGTGAGAAGATACTTGTAACTCTCCGCAATTACGCAGTTTCTCAGGGCTACGCGATCACCACGATTAGTTCAAATAAGGGAAGGAATATCACACTTGGATGTAATCGTGGAGGGCAATATCATGATCGAATTGATACACTAGAGGGTGCGAAACGCCGGAAAACTAGTACTAGGCGAATTGGATGTACCTTTCGCTTATACGGCAAGATCTCTAATGGTAAGTGGTATATCAAAATCATTAATTTGCAGCATACCCATGAACTTGAAGATAATATGATTGCCCATCCAGCAGCCCGTACGATTAATCAAGAACAGCGGAATACTATTCAGCATCTTCTTGAGCAAAGCACTTCTATCCGGCAAATTATCGGCTTGATCAAAAATAGCAATTCAAATATTTTGATAATACCAAAAGATATATATAATCTCAGGATAGCTCTTCGACGCGAACAACTTGCTGGCCGTACACCGATACAGTATCTTCAAGATCAATTAAGAGCTCATGAGTGGAAATTTGAATTTAAACAAGATATAGAGGGCCATATTACCTTTTTTATGTTTGCTTACCCTGAATCAATTCGATATGCTAATCAATATAACAGAGTATTTATTTTAGACTGCACATATAAGACAAATCGTTATGCAATGCCATTATTACATATTATAGGGGTTTCGCCATCAAATACGACGTTCAGTATTGCATTCTGCTTTATGCAAAATGAACAGGAGGAATCATATAAATGGGCATTAAAAACCTTTTTTTTATGGCTTGAACCCCTAATATTCCGACCTCCGGTTCTCTGTACTGATCGGGATCTTGCTCTATTAGGTACACTTCATAAAGATTATCCAGACTATCCTCATTTACTCTGCTTATGGCATATTAATAAAAACATTGCTGCAAAAGTGAAAGAGTGCTTTACTACTGATAAAACATGGGAAAAATTCATACGAGATTGGCAGAATCTTGTTGATTTACCAACGGAAGATAAATATGAAGCAAGACTACAAGATTTCAACAAGAAATATCATTCAGTATCTCCCTACGCCTTACGATATATTAAAGAAACATAGCTAATCTATAAAGAAAAAGTGATTCGCTGTTGGACTGATCAGCATTTTCATATAGGGAATTCATCAACCTTACGAGTGGAAGGCTCACATGCATTTATTAAGAAGTATATTCAAGCTTCAACAGGCGATATACTAACAGTTTGGAACCGAATTAGGCATGCACTACGAAGTCAGCTTGATACATTAATATATGAAATCAAACAGGACCAATTGCAAACGCTAATTTTCTGCCAGTCCTTCTTATATTCAAGTATTAATAAAAAGACTTCACGCCATTCGATCAAACTAATTCAAAACCAAGTTGATATTGCTAAGAGAGCAACACCCCTTGCCCCCTTATCGAATTGTACTAATGGATTTACTAGAACAATGGGTCTTCCTTGCGCACACCGAATCGCTCGATTATTAGAGATGAAACAACCAATCCCACTATCCGCTATTCATCCGTTTTGGAGGCAAAATCTAGCACCAGATGATTAATCTGAGTACCTGCCACTACTCGAACCGCGACTGCCTATACCAAAGGCAAAAAGATCAGACAAAAAGGGTAAAAATTCAGATAGATTAGGTGTTGGAAAGGGGACTTCAACTGCAACTGTAACAGGCAAGAAAAAAGTACCTTCCAAGTGCTCAAATTGCGGTGAGATTGGGCATACTATCCGTTCATGTAAAGTATAATATATTCAATTAATTTCTATTGCCAAATTGAAGCATCTTAATCATATAAAAGTTGATCAAATTATCAATTCGAGTTAACTGGGAGGGTGCGGAGTTGGTATAAGATTACATAATAATTATTGTTAGGTAAGCAATTTGTTGTGTCCGTAACAAAAAGCTGTTGTGTCCTTAACAATTCCCGGGCCAAGCGGGAATTGATAGGGACAGCACAGCTTTTGTTCGGGACAGCACAAATTATGTAATCTCTGGGATTACATAATGAGATATGGTATTTGAATTACCATAGTAACATCATTCTAAATTCCTATACAATAGAATAGTATAAATCACTAGCTTTTTCTCTTTCTCATCTTTATACCCTTTGATCTTCTATCTCTTGGATTTTTAAACATGGAGCCCCCTTCTGAACAGATCTTTGATAGTAGAGAGCTACTGATAGCCTCTGTACGTCAGCATGCTCTCTCACAAGGCTACGCTATCGTTACTACAGGAACAAATGCAAATCGAAATGTCTCTTTGGGCTGTGATCGTGGTGGCAAATACTACGATCGAATTAATGCAGCAGAGGGGGCAAATCGACGATTAATAACTTTACGACGGATCGGGTGTCCATTTAAGCTATACGGAAAGAGAATTCCGAATAGCGAGAAGTGAGAATTAAAGGTACAAAACCCAAGTCATAATCATAAAGCAGATAATAGTATGATAGGTTATCCATCCGCTCGCAAATTTACGGAAGAACAGCTTCAAAATATCCTTTATATGTCTGAGGTTGGTTCAAAATCCCGTGATATCCTTGCTCTAATCAAAAAGGAGGATCCAAATGCGCTATTTATCCCTAGAGATATCTATAATGCACGAAGTGCCTTACGAAGACAAAAACTTGGTAACTGTACTCCCTGTTACCTCCTGAAGCCAGGGGGCTTTCCTGTACGGGAGAACGTTCCGGAGGATCAAGGGATCCTCTGCGGCAGGC
>NW_026516094.1:0-3208 GCF_023601865.1 Aspergillus affinis | reverse complement strand
CTAAGAAGCTGTTTTCCATGATCGCCTAGCTATTGCCCTATATCAGTTGAAGGAGAAGATTGTGACAATTCGAAGCTTGAACGGACATTCAATAGCTCCAAAAACTGTTGAACAACTATCGCCTAGAAGCGCACTCTCTTGCTAATCATCATTTATAAAGCCCGAAGGTCTATAAATACGTCCAAAAATACTAAAAACCTCAATCTTTGATCACTGCCCCTTATTTTTCTTATTCTTTCTTATTTCTCCCACTTCTTATCTGTTTTCCCCTCTTGTTTTCCCTATTTTAGCACTTCCTCTTTCTTACTAACCTCTATACTGTTCCTTTTTTTTTTCTATCTATCTTTTATACCTTGTTACACTCCCCTATTTTTGCATTATCATGTCTCAACTACCGCAGTCCTCATCAAGTGGAGATAAGGATTGGGAAATTGATCTGAATATAGCCACAAAACAGGACCTCAATATCTATGCGATAAATATACAATTCACAAATACCATTCTTGATCACAACCTGTGGATAACATTCCGAGAACAATTCGAAGGCTGGAAACCTGAACATTTCAAACAACTCAGCCCTTACACAAGAGTGAACCTCCGAAATAACTTGCTTCAGCGAGGAGTATTTGTCTGCCGTCACAACACGAGAAATCCCCTCTATAATACACTCTCTGAAGTGGTCCAGCAAGATGAATTCCATGAATGGACTGATAAAGAGCTTAAAGCTGCTCTAGAAGAACTTGATTTACCAATGATCACTGCCATGCTCCGAAAACGTTTGAATCTAACACGCGATAGCCTAAGAGAACATACACAAGCTGTAGAAGGTTATCCAAACCCTTTAGCCTCCCTCAAAAGCAATCTGCAAGCAAGAAGAGACTATCCAGATCTTCCAGTCTCTTCAGAGGACTGTTTCGCTACTCCCAAAGCCAATCCTTCCAATTCTTCTACCCCAGGAATCAGTTACGTTCCTGAAGCTGACTATCTCGCCCTCGAGACTAACCACGTTGCCTAAAAGAACAATCATCTACTCTCCATGAGGCCCAAGAATGACCTTTCCAAGGAAATTGCCTCAGTCACAAAGATCTATACAGAAGACCAGAAATATAGCGGTACGGACAACAGCAGCCTTGACTTCAAACTCAACATCTTTTATGACATTTGCTCTAGAGCTGGCCTACCACCACATGGCTACAAAGCTGCATTGCCAACAATGCTTAAGGGAGTTGCTGAAGACCACTATTACAGCAGTAAATTATCATCAAAGACATTTCAAGAAGTATGCCATCACTTACGCCAGTTCTTTGAAGGACCTGAATTTTACCGGCAGAACTTGACTAAGTGAAACGCTATCTTACTGCAGAAGGTTATGAATGATAACTCTGAAAAATCAATCTCAATCTACTAAGGCTTTCAGCTCCTACTCAGTAACCTCCTAAAACAACGTTATGGCCTCTACCCTGAACTCCGAAGCAACATGAATCTGATTAACAAGCTTATTACAGCTTGCCAGGGAGTACCAGCCTGCCGCATGGCCATTGCTGATCCACCTGAAGACCTAGCAGTACTAATCAACAAACTGCAATCCTCAATCAGCACTTGGGAGAAGGAGAACCCACAAAAACACGGAATTTCGCACACAGATACCCGAGAAGAAGCCTTCTACACTGATAGAAGGTACTACAACCAGAACAGGAACTACAACCAAAGCAAAAAGGGCCCAGCGGACAAGTGTTATGTCTGCCAAAAACCAACCTGCCGCTCCTGGAGACACACTGAGGAAGAACAAAGGCAATCCAAAGAGAAATATCGACAGCGTTTTAACAATGACAAAGGAATGAATGGCGACTTCAGCAGGCGATACAGGCAGTATATAATATATTGTGAAGGAGATACCAATGAAGAGGAAGCAGAGGCTTTTAAAACACTCGTGACTGATATCCGAACTTTTGTTTCTGAAGCTGAAACAGACCTTATTGAGGAAGAATACAACCTTATTGATACATTTGTTACTTCATTCGGCTCAATTACTACTGAACAAGCAATGATTACAACTTCTGAACTTACCAATCGATCCTTCACCCATTGTATCAACGATCAAAAGTTTTCGAACCCGATAGTTGACACCGACCCATTCAGCTATAACGCCACTATCACTTCCGCGAGCGATACCCGGTACAACTCTAAGATCTTTATGGGAATAATGATTGATACTGGTGCCTCCAGCAAGTCTACAGCTGTATATGGCCAATTCCAGGCACTTCAAAACACAGAAAACATTACATTAGATACCTCTACAGCTGGCCAGGTAAATGTCCAATTTGGCATTGGAATAACCTCATCAATTGGCTCCGCAAAAGTTTCAACCCCAATTGGCAACATCCAATTCTATATTGTCAACGCTGATACCCCATTTCTGCTATGCCTAGCAGATATAGACAATCTCGGGATATATTATAACAACCTCAAGAATGTTATCGTGACTCCGAAGCCTGTAACGCCTTTCAACTCCGCTACTAAATCATTTGTTGAGATCCCTGTTATTCGCCGATTCGGTCACCCATTTCTGCTATGGAATTCTGCTCTGTCTTCATACCTTACCTCTTCATTTGATATGAATCCTTGTTTTCTGACAGACGTTAAGTTACGAAAATTATATTGCCGTTTCGGACATCCATCTGTTGATAGACTTCAGACGCTTTTAAGAAGTGCTGGTTATGAGCCAAATACAGCCGCGTTAGAATATCTTACTAAGTTCTGTCACTACTGTCAGAAGTTTAGTAAATCCTCTGGTCGATTCCGATTTAACCTCAAGGATGAGGCACATTTCAACTTCAACATTATTGTTGATATCATGTATATTGACAATATGCCTCTTCTTTACGTTATTGATGAAGTAACTCGCTTCCAATCCGGCCGATGGTTAAAAGACATCAGTGCCAAATACACCTGGAATATACTGCGAATGTGCTGGATTGATATCTATCTAGGCCTTCCAGACTTGATCACACACGACGCCGGAAAGAACTTTGTGAGCAAGGAATTCAAGACCTATACAAGAACTATAAATATTAGCACAAGAAGCATCCCTATTGAAACACACAATTCGATAGGCATGATTGAAAGATACTATGGCCCACTGCGCCGAGCCTACCAGATTATCACTGCTGAAATCCCTGATATCGACAAAGAGATCGCCCTTCAAATG
>NW_026516093.1:0-3211 GCF_023601865.1 Aspergillus affinis | reverse complement strand
TGACAGTATTGCTGGTGAGCCCAAGTTGATCAATAAGTTCCTTCGGTAGGCGCGCGTAAAGTTCTCGGTTAAGTTTGATTGTTGATTGTACGTACGCTTGCGAAATATCGCGAAGATATAACTGGGAATCTGTTATACTTGTAGCAATGCAGAGAATAAGGCGTTAGCTGACTCGCTGGATTGTAAGAGATTGTATAAAGATTAGATCCTTTCCCTGGTCATTATAGGCTTGTATAACCAGTCATAATTTCTCGAATGTTCCTTCTGTTCCTTTATTCTTAATCTTATCAATAAATCGTAAATTGAAGAGTCTGACCCCTAGTAAGATATCTTCAATTTTGAGAAACTCAAATATTCCTTGTTCGAGTAAACCATTGACTTCCTTTTGCCTTAAATCGTAATATTGTTGGATACCGGGATTTCTTTCAGTTTGCAAGAAAACATTTATAGGCAAAGGGTGCTTTCGTAGACAGCCTAGGTCTCGTTTTTGTGATTGTACAGGTTGCAGGGGCATCAAGGCAGACTTATAACCTGAATTGGGCAATCGGGTTCGTCCGGAACGTCTAAAGGTAGGTTCTAAGGCTTTCGAGAGTTATCCTTTGTCAATTTTAGGTTCAGTTTGGTTGATCTGGTCCGGTTCTGGAGCTTTTAAGTGCAGTTCTGGATCTTCAGTATAATATAGCTTAATTACTGTTGATCGAAATGCTATTAGATTATTGGATAACTTGACTGTACAGGTCTCCCCTTCGGTTATTAAAAGGGTAAATAGATCAGTTCAGCTGCCTGTTTTTCTTCCGTTCCCTTCTCGCCAGACAAGGACGGGAGAGCTTGATAGCAAATCGTGTACGGCAGTAATGCGTGAGCCATTTCTCATATTCAGTATATTAGCCAGTTGGCGCTCTGCTCTAAGCTTCTTGATTTCTGTTATAGCTTTTCTGATAGCTGCAGCCCGCTAGGAAGTTAATGGCGAAAGTACATCTGAATTAACCATGCGAGGATATGCGCCAAATACCAGTAGGGTAGGGACTAAACCTCCAGGTCCCGCTGAATCGTTTATAGCTTTAAAAGCCATTTGAAGGGCGATCTCTTTGTCGATATTAGGGATTTCAGCAGTAATAATCTGGTAGGCTCGGTACAGTAGGCTATAGTATCTTTCAATCATGTCTATCGAATTGTATATTTCAATGGGGATACTTCTTGTGCTAATATTTATAGTTCTTGTATAAGTTTTGAATTCTTTGCTCACAAAGTTCTTTCCGGCGTCATGTGTGATCAAGTCTGGAGGACCTAAATAAGTATCAATCTAGTACATTTACAGCATATCCCAGGTGTGTTTAGCGCTAATGTCTTTTAACTATTAACCGGATTGGAAGCGAGTTACTTCATCAATAACGTGAAGAAGAGGCATATTGTCAATATACATAATATTAACAATAATGTTGAAGTTGAAATGTGCCTCATCCTTGAGGTTAAATCGGAATCGACCAGGGGATTTACCAAACTTCTGACAATAGTGACAGAACTTAGTGAGATATTCTAACGCGACTATATTTGGCTCATAACTAGCACTTCTTAAAAATGTCTGAAGTCTATCAACAGATAGATATCCGAAACGGCAATATAATTTCCGTAGCTTAACGTCTGTTAGGAAACAAGGATTCATATCAAATAAAGAGGTAAGGTATAAAGACAGAGCAGAATTCTATAGTAGAAATGGGTGGCCGAATCGGCAAATAATAGGGATCTCAACAAATGATTTAGTAACGGAATTAAAGGGCGTTGCAGATTTCGGAGTCACGATAACGTTCTTAAGATTATTGTAATATATTCCGAGATTGTCTATATCTGCTAGGCATAGCAGAAATGGGGTATTAGCGTTGACAATATAGAATTGGATATTGCCAATTGGGGTTGAAACTTTTGCGGAGCCAATTGATAAAATTATTCTAATGCCAAATTGGACATTTACCTGGCCAGCTGTAGAGGTATCCAATGTGATATTTTCTGTGTTTTGAAGTGCCTGGAATTGGCTATATCCAGCTGTAGACTTGCTGGAGGTACCAGTATCAATCATTATTCCTATAAAGATCTTAGAGTTGTACCGGGTATCGCTCGCGGAAGTGGTAATGGCGTTATAACTGAATGGGTCAGTATTAACTATCAGATTCGAAGACTTTTAATCGTTGATACAATGGGTAAAGGATCGATTGGCAAGTTCAGAAGTTATAATCATTGCTTGTTCAGTAGTAATTGAGCCGAATGAAATAACAAATGTATCAATAAAGTCATATTCTTTTTTATTAAGGTCTGTTTCGGTTCCGAGATCAAAAGTTCGGGTATCAGTTACGAGTGCTTCAAAAGCCTCTGTTTCCTTTTTATTGGTATTTCTTTTACAATATATTATATACTGCCTGTATCGCCTGCTGAAATTGTCATTCATTCCTTTATTATTGTTAAAACGCTATCAATATTTCTCTTTAGATTGCCTTTGTTCTTCCTCAGTGTGTCTCCAGGAGTGGCAGGTTAATTTTTAGCAAACATAATACTTGCTCGCTGGGTCTTTTTTGCCTTAGTTATAGTTCCTGTTCTGGTTATAGTATTTTCTATCAGTGTAAAAGACTTCTTCTCGAGTATCTGTATAAGAAATTCCGTGTCTTTGTAGGTTCTCCTTCTTCCAAATACTGATTGAGGATTGCAGTTTGTTAATTAGTACTGCTAGGTCTTTAGATAGATCAGCAATGGCCATGCAGCAGGCTGGTACTCCTTAGCAAGCTGTAATAAGCTTGTTAATCAGATTCATGTTGCTTCGGAGTTTAGGGTGGAGGCCGTAGCATTATTTTAAGAGGTTACTGAGTAAGAACTGAAAGCCTTAATAGATTAAGATTGATCTTTCAGAGTTATCATTTATAACTTTCTGCAGTAAGATAACGTTTCATTTAGTCAAGTTCTGCCGGTAGAACTCAGGTCCTTCAAAGAACTGGCGTAAGTGATGGCATGCTTCTTAAAATGTCTTTAATGATAATTTACTGCTGTAATAGTGGTCTTCAGTAACTCCCTTGAGCATTGTTGGCAATGTAGCTTTATAGCTATGTAATAGTAAGCCAGCTCTAGAGCAAATGTCATAAAAGATATTGAGTTTGAAGTCAAGGCTGCTGTTATCCGTACCGCTATATTTCTGGTCTTCTGTATAGATCTTTGTGACTGAGGCAAT
>NW_026516092.1:0-3214 GCF_023601865.1 Aspergillus affinis | reverse complement strand
CGTGCGGGCAGCTAAGATCCGTGCGAGAAGGTGTCTCGGGAGTTTTAGTTCTGCAGGGCATCTGGAGGATTTGGTAACCAAGAGATCCTGATAGGATTGCGGGGCCTTGAGCTACCAGTATTCCTGGAGGGCAGTTATAGCGTTATCCTTTGTCTGCCGCCTTAGTGAGGCGTACGAGTGTTTGCTTGCAAGAGGAAGAGGCATACCTGCTCTCTTTTTAGCAGCTTGATCTGCTGCTTTATTCTCTGGTATTTGCATATGTCCAGGGACCCAGCAGATCTGTACGGAGCTGCTGCCGGTGTATAGATATCGTTCCCGTGTTGACCAGGATGAGGCGAGGTCTCGGAAGGTATTAAAGACCTCTTGAGATGAACCTGTAGATGGTGAAAAGAGGCGCGTAGCTACCTCTAGGTTATCTAGGCAGATCTATAGGTTGGTAGCGAGATAAGCTGTAGTCAATTTAAGAGCTGTTTTGATTCCCGCTAGTGCTGCTTCAGCCTCTGCATCAAAGACCTCTTTGTTGGGGCCGAGAGGAAAGGAGAACTGTTGGTATAGCTTCCTAGATTGATATAGGGTAAAACCTGCGCCTGCCATTCTATCTGCTAGTTTTGAGCCATCTGTAAAGACTTTTATATCTGTCTGAGGGAGAGAGGCATAAAAGTCCTGGAAATTACTGGCTGCCTGTTCTTTAGTCTGGCCCGTTTCAGGAGCTCTGATCCGCTGTTGAGCTGCTTCGCGTGGTTCTTGCAGAAGCCAGGGGGCATTTTGCAGAGGGTTGATTTGTTCTGATTTCGGCAGGGCTCGTACTCGGCGTGCAAAACGGCTTCTCTTGAGGCCTGTGCGGGTTATCTCTTCTGCCCTCCTGCGGAGTGGGTGATAGGGGTCGAGACGGCGTGTGCGGACTGTTGCAGCAGCAGCTATATAGTCTAATTCAATCTCTGCTGGTAGGAGCCCTGACTCCCGGTAGAGAGCAGGTATTGGGGTTGTGCGGTAGACTGGGAGGACTGCTCTAGCCCCTGCTAGTATAACCTTAGTTACTTTGTCAAGGTGTCCTTGGACCCGGTTTGAGATTGTTCCTGTGCGTAGATCAGGGCGGGAGCTGCCCGGCCACCAGGTTTCAGCACTATAGTAGACTTTAGAGAGTACGCAGGCCTTGATTGCTTGCCGCATGAGGTAAGGGTTAACTCCTCGGACTGTATTGCTGAGAGAGCGAAGTGCGTTTGCTACACTTAAAGCTTTTGAGGCCATTTCTCCGATATGGTATTTAAAGCTGAGCTTTTTGTCGAAAAGGATTCCCAGCCAGCGCAGATATGGGCGTATTGTATTCTCTTTAACTGTTACAGTCCCTGCAGATACTGATGGAATGCGGCTAGGATCTTAATCAGCTCTGTGCCGTAAAAAGTGGAGCAGCTCATATTTGTCTGGTGCAAAGGTTATCCCTTCTGACAAGCCCCAATCCAGGGCCTCTTGCAAGGAGTTTGACAGGGTTTGGCAGTTCTCCCATAGGGTAAATGATATTGCAAGGAATGCTGCGTCATCTGCATAGCCAAATCTGGCTCGGGGCTTGTCCAGCTGGAACAAGGGGGCTATATAGAGCATAAACAGGATGGGGGATATGGGTGAGCCTTGCGGCAGGCCGCAGAGTATGTCGATTAGGGGCCCTAGTTCACCGTCTAGTCGGATCTGCACTGTGCGGCCTGTGATAAAGGAAGCTACCCAGCGAATCAGGTTGTCAGGCCAGCCCTGCGTGCGAAGTCGGTAGACTAGCTTGCCAGGAAGGACCCCGTCAAAGGCGCCTTTGATATCAAGAGTGAATAAGGAGGCAACCTTTCCCTGGTTTAGTGCTAGCTCTGCATCATGCAGTAGGCACGTAGTTAGGTCGACTGCTGAACGGAGAGGTAGGGCTCCGAACTGTTGGCTAGCAAGTATCCTGTAGCGGATTGCAATCCATGCCATGTTCCGCGCCAGGAGGCGCTCTAGGCCTTTGCCTAAGACTGAGAGAAGGGCAATTGGCCGGTACGACCTGGGACTGGACCAATCCGCCTTGTTTGGTTTCTGGATAATTGCCAGGATTGCATGGCGGAAACATTGCGGGTGGTAGCCTACTGATAAGCAGCCCTGAAAGAGAGCAAGAACTCTGTCTCTAATTATAGGCCATGCTATCTTGAGTATGCTAGTCGGCAGTTCATCTTTTCCTGGAGTTGTATTTCCTGCGTGCAAGATAGCTTTCTCTATTTGGGCCATAGTTATCTCTGGGAATTGCAGGGACCTGGATGGGACTGCTGGTGTATCAAGTGGTATATCTCCTGCCTCTGCAGAGTTCTGCAGGAGATTGCGGGCCAAGATATCACGTTTGGCTTGTACATCAACTGCTGGTGGGACCCGGTCTTGCGTACAGAGGTCTACTACCGATAGCCAGGGGCGCAAATGCGCTGGATGCGGCGAAGCGCACGCCGCCTGGTCAAGAGCTTGCACGAGATACGTAGCAGAGCAGGAGCGGGTGCAAGCTGCAGCTCAATATCGGCAGCCCCTGCACCGCATCCCGCCCTATCTACAGGATCATTCCTCCGTGGGTAGCGACACGGAGACCTCTAGCCCGCCCAACAGCGAGGGGCGGGCTGCAGGATCTGGGGGAAGAAGAGAGAGATTGACCCGGTCAACCAGCCGGCCAACAGAGCGAAATCGCTCTACAGTAAGGTTTCAAGAAGGATCTACACCGCCACACAGCTCACAGGAGCTTGTCCCTGTGCAGCATAAAGAGGCCCTGATAGACCTAAACCCGGAAATGGACGTAGACCCTATCCCGTCCGAGTCAGAACCGTTGATTGCCCAACAAATCGATATGATCAACGAACCAGAGACGCCCGCACCAGTGACCCCTGCCCCCAGGGGTCGCACTCTGAGCAAAAGGCGCTCCCGCAGCGTCATCTCCTCGGAGATAACAAGGCAGCGCACTAGACACCAGGTAGCGCAGGAAGCCGTCTGCCTTACCAGCCTGCCTGCTACAGAGGACACTCCTCCAGCGAAAAGGGCCCAAAGCAAGCAGTCAACCTACCGAAAACAACCAGTATCGACTAGCGATACTTTTAGCGATAACGCAGTAACTGCCCTTCCGAAATCGCCGGAGGCACCTCTTATCCCTGCACCTACCCCCTCAGAACATTCGACTACGATCGTCCTGGCCGAAGATAACACGCCTGGCCGTTCAGTATCA
>NW_026516091.1:0-3286 GCF_023601865.1 Aspergillus affinis | reverse complement strand
TACTTTATCGGGAGGCGCCCGTCTGATGCAACGGAGCACCTCGTGCTCGGTAAGGTCCGGGAAGTCGATCTGGGGGGATATCCGAGCCGTAGGGATATCAGAGAGGTCGGCCGGAAGTAGTTCGGGAAAGAAGGCTTTGTAAAATGTCTTTACCTTCTGTTTTGCGGTCTCTGCGAGCCCGCCATCTGTTTTCAGCGTAAGTATAAGGCTTCCGCGGGCCTCCCTGCTTCTTGCCCACTTAGCCGCCTTCCACATGCCTCGAGGGCCTGATTCGGTAGCCTTGCGGACCCAGGAACGGTGGCCCTGGCATAATGCCTTAGCCAATACTTTTCCTTTGCGGTTCCTGATTTTGGTATAGCGCTCCTACCGGAGGCCTGTAGTGGGGTCGGTAGGGCCGTTCGCAATAACTGATTCCGTGTATTTACGCCGGAATTTTCGGGTGATCTTGACCATTTCGCGGCATTCCGCATTGAATGAAGGGTTCGCCCACGGAGTGGAGGCAGCGATTCCTTGGTTAATCGTCTCGATAAGGTATTCTATAACGAGCTCAATATGCTGTTTTATTTGTAAGGGAAAGGCCTTGCTCTGGAGGTTAAAGTCCACGAAGCTTTGCAGGTCTTTGACACTGCAGGCTTTCCAGTTCTTTCGTCGCTGTGCCTCGGGAGTTTTAGTGCTGATATCAAGGAGGGTTCGTATTGGATAGTGGTCCGAGTCTGCGTGGACTCGCTCGTTGACCTCGCAGGCAACGAGCCTAGGGGTCAGGTCCTGCGAGCCGAGGACCAGATCGATAGTGGTCTTGCTTCCGTTGCGCTCCTACGTGGTAGTGCCTGGCTCTAGCCAGAGGTCCAGGCACCTCGTATCCGTTAGTTCCAGCAACTGGTCAGACGATAGGTCTCTCTCAGAGCGTTCTCCCCCCCACGCCGGGTGGTGGAGGTTGAAGTCGCCCAGCAGGAGCAAACGGGGGTTAGTAGAACTGTTAGTAGGGCCGGTAGGGATAGTTAGGGAGGTAACGAGGTCGAGGGTAGTACCATCTACTTCGTTAGATCGATTATAAATATTGAAGATGCGCACTTGTTGGCCGTCAGCATCAGTAAGCTCGAGCTTCTAGACGTCCTTCGAATGCACTGTATGTTTCCAGGTATTAGGATCGATTTAGCGTAATATATAGAGGTACACGCGGGCCCGCTCGTTCCCTATTTCGGTCGAATCCGGGTATAGGAATTGGTGGGAGCCGTTAGCAGGATAGTAAGTAGTATCCTGGTAGAGATTCTCCCAGGGTTCTTGCACAAAGATGAGGTCCGCCTCTAGGACTGCAGGATCCCGGAAGAACTGTACCATTACCTTATCTTTAGATCGATTCGTATTATATTGGAGGATGTAAAGGGGCTTGATTATAATCGGTTAGCCCTAGTGCGTTTCTGTAATACTAAGCGGGTCCTCGTAATAGGAGCCGTAATAGGTACAGTAGTTGGTATCAAGATCTTCGGGAGAGAGACAGTAAGGGTCTCGCTGGCCGAAGTCGATCGTTCTCGGTATGCTACTCTACTGCGGGATCGTTTTGTGGGCGGTATATCTCCGGTTGGTAAATCAACTGGTATAATAGCCAGGTGTGAGACTTCCTGCCGTGTTACGGACTGGGTACGGGCACTCTGGCGCGTTCCTTCAGACGAGGTAATGCTCTGCAGGCCACTCCTTCGTCCACGGCGACCCCTAGATATCGGGATCACTGGAGCAGGCGTCTCCGGCTCACTCTGTTGACCGGCTTCCTCCCGGTCAGGCTGCGGGGGCGTATCCATTCCGTCCGCAGCAAAATCTATCCTATCTTCGGAAAGCTCACTAGCTGTAGGAATCATTTCCTGCGAGCCGGCGTGTGACGGCGTAGACCCCGGTTGAAATCGGACAGTTAAACGATTACGAACGCTTGCAGGTCTACTAACGGACCTTGTACGCCTCTGTGAGAGGCTCGTGTGCGGCTGGCTGCGTCCCTCGCTGTTAGACGAGCTGGAGGCCTCCGTACCGCTACGTACGGAGAACTGAAAGTCCTGCAGATAGGGAGGGACCCGGTGCCAGGCTTACCGGTGCACTGCTGTAGCTTGAACCCGGTCTATCTCTGCTGCGTACCTCGAATACCCTTTGTGCCAGGCAGCGTGTGCTTCTCCACATCCTGCATAGCGGCGCTCCTAGCTACTAGTAGACTTGTGGGAGCAGTTCCGGGTCTCGTGACTGCCCCCACAGAACCCGCAAGTTGTTTTATTCGAACAGACAATTCCTATGTAACTATATTGTTGGCAGTTAAAGTACAGTCGGATACGAGCAGTTCGGTTATACAATACTGTCTTATGAATAACGCTGTCCTAAATGGTGTCTCGTGCGATTGCCTCGTTGGCGTGACGGGAGTCTAAGAATTCTACGATTAGGGCGAACGATCTCCGATTCTTATAATTGGACGGATGAGTGAGCCACGCGATACGCGTAATTTAGGGGCTCTATTGAGCTTCCTTATTGATCCAGCAATCTCTATTTTCCTCGAGTAGCTCGTTGGCCACCCGTTATTGTTCCGTATCAGTAGTGAGATCTCCAATTGACTTAAATGCGATCCCATATATAACGATACCCCAAGAGGGACGCCGCAGTATGGCTCCCGCGCTCAGGTAGTTGATCCATTGATCGTAGATCCTGGCAGCTTCGGCCTCAGCGGCGTAGCGGAGTGAAAGGCTTAGATCGCCAGATTTAAGCTGTCTAGCAGCTACAAAACGCGCCTTAGCCAGAGAGAGAGCCCCTATTTGGCCGCACGTTTTCTGTTTTGCTATTTCCGCTCTCTGCTTGATATCCGAGGCCGTAAGACGTCGGTAGGTACGCACTGTACCAGCATCCCGTAATTTAACGATAACTTCGCGGTCCTTGCTGAGTTCCGACGGGGTGACCGGGGCGGTACTAAAGGAGCCGTAAGACGAGATCGTATGGGCCAAGGGAGGCGCGTTGCGGACCACAGAGGCCCAGGACTGGTTGTTCTATTTCTGTACACTCGATTGAGTGTGGTAGGTCTGTTCCTGGACGTTCTAAAGGGTCTGCCGGATGTTGGCCAGCTCTGGGCCGATACAGCAGTTAGCAGTCAGAATATCCACAATTTGGTATTGCAGGAAGTTGTAGGCGTCAGTTACCTACCCCAGAAGCCCCGGGGGGTCCTTGGTCCGGTGGGTTTGGGGTTGCCCCGGCCCGTATGGCGCTAGGGTTTCGGGGCGCCCGAAGGGTGCGTCTACCGTCGGGGTATGGTGCCTATGGACTT